>NW_023425586.1:491549-534049 GCF_014108245.1 Pipistrellus kuhlii
CGTGCTTGCCCTTCTCCGGTTCGTCCGTTGCCTGCGCTCCGAGGGCCCTTATGCCAAGGGGACTCGCTCCACCGAGAGGGCCGGTGGGACAGCTTGCCAAGTACCCCCCCCCCTCCTTTCTGCACACGGGAGCCCGGTCATGTGGGAGTGTGGGGAGCGCAGGGGCGGAGGGAGGGGCTGGGGAAGCAGTGAGGAGCACAGCACAGCCCCTTCCCCCAGCCATTCATCCTCCCCCCTCCTACCTCCTCCCTCCCCTCCCTCCCCCTCCCTCCCCCCCACCTCCTCCCTCCCTCCTCCCTCCCCTCTCCCGCCTCCTCCCTCCCGCCCTCCCCCCTCCCTCCTCCCTCCCTCCCGCGGCTGGACAGAGCCAGGGCGCTGACCGCTGGCTCCTCAGTGTCTGTCGCTCATCGGCACATCCTGCCCCAGGCCCATCCCCATCGGCCCTGACAGGCCCAAGGCCGCAGCCTGCGAACAGCAGGACAGGGAGCCCGGCCCCGGCTCCGCCCGGCCCCACCAGCGGAGGCGGAGGGCAGGGCGGGGCCGGCTCCGGGAGAGGCTGTCCTGTCCGGGTCCCACTCCTTTGGGGACGGGATGAAAGCAAGGAATCTGTCCCCAGAGATTACAGGAGCCACGGGCTCACTCCCAGGCCGACACACACACACACACCACACACCACACACCACACACACCCACACACACACACACACCACACACACCACACACACAGGCACACACACCACACACCACACACACACACCACACACCACACACACACACACCACACACCACACACACACACACACCACACACCACACACACACACACCACACACACACACCACACACACCACACACACACACACCACACACCACACACACCACACACACACACCACACACCACACACCACACACCACACACCACACACCACACACCACACACACACACACACACCACACACCACACACCACACACACCACACACACACACCACACACACACACCACACACACACACCACACACACACACCACACACACACACCACACACCACACACCACACACACCACACACCACACACACCACACACACACACACACACACACACACACAGGCACACACACAGGCACGCACACACACACACACACACACACACAGGCACACACACAGGCACGCACGCTCACGCGTGCAGACCCAGCACCCCCCTGTGCCGGAGGCCGGGAGAGCGGGGCGCGGCGGCCTGGCCTGGGGGTGTGGACGCTGAGCCCGGCCCGGAGGCTCCGTCCCGCTGAGCCCGGCCCGGAGGCTCCGTCCCGCTGAGCCCGGCCCCGGAGGCTCCGTCCCGCTGAGCCCGGCCCGGAGGCTCCGTCCCGCTGAGCCCGGCCCGGAGGCTCCGTCCCGCTGAGCCGGCCCGGAGGCTCCGTCCCGCTGAGCCGGGCCCGGAGGCTCCGTCCCGCTGAGCCCGGCCCCGGAGGCTCCGTCCCGCTGAGCCCGGCCCCGGAGGCTCCGTCCCGCTGAGCCCGGCCCCGGCCCCGGAGGCTCCGTCCCGCTGAGCCGGGCCCCGGAGGCTCCGTCCCGCTGAGCCCGGCCCGGAGGCTCCGTCCCGCTGAGCCCGGCCCCGGAGGCTCCGTCCCGCTGAGCCGGCCCCGGAGGCTCCGTCCCGCTGAGCCGGCCCCGGAGGCTCCGTCCCGCTGAGCCCGGCCCCGGGAGCCTCACCTCGGACCAGGATGAAGGTGCCCGGGCCCCGCACGCTGCCGTGCGGCCAGCGGACGGAGCAGTAGTAGGTGCCGGTGGCCAGCGCGCTGGGCAGCCGGGGGGTGACCAGGCACTCCGTGGTGTGGGTCTGGTTCTCCTGGCCGGCGCTGGGCTGGCAGCCGGTCGGCTCCTCGGCGCTCTCCTGGCCCTGGCGGTTCACATAGAAGGAGCTGACGGTGAAGGTTCTGAACGCTGGGGTGTACGGGTAGGTGATTCTGCAGCTGAAGGACACGGCCTGGTTGGCCAGAGAGGCCAGAACCGGGGGGCCAGGGCGCGCCACCGACTGCCCTCCTGCAGAGGAAGGAAAGGAGACGCTGGCTCTCTGCCCCCGCGCCCCCGCCCTGGGCCAGGGCCTCGCCACGGCCCCGCCCCCGCGCCCAGGCGGCGTGCACGAGCGGCCTTCTCCGGAGAAGAGGGGTCCGATGTCAGGGAGGCCAAGCTGCTAGCTCCCCCCGCCACCGCATTTTAAAATATGTTTCTATTGATTCCAGAGAGGACGGGAGGAGAGAGAAATAGAAACATCAATGATGAGAACAAACCACCTATTGGCTGCCTCCGGCACGCCTCACGCTAAGGGCCGAGCCTGCAGCCCAGGCCTGACTGGGAACCGAACCAGGACCTCCTGGTTCCCAGTCCACGCTCAAGCCCCGAGCCCCGCCGCCCCGCCAGCTGCTTTCAATCTCTCAGAGGCGGTGGCCACAGGGGCGGGCGGGCGGGCGGGGGGGCAGGGGGAGCCCGTGACTAACCGCGCGCACGGCCTGAGCAGAACCAGCACAGCAGCGAGGAGGAAGGAAGCAGGAAAGAGAGGGAAGAGACCCTTCTGGGCGGAGAGCACGCCTCCCGGGGCCAGCAGAGGGCGGCAGGTGTGCCCAGCTCTGCCCATCGGAGGAGGTGGGAGACAGTCCCAGCTCGGAGAAGGGTTCGCCAGGATTTTAGGGGCCACAGCCAGCAGCACCGCCCGCCGGGAGCGGCCTTCCCACAACACAGGCATCCACACGGCGCTCAGTGAGGGCCACAAGGCAGCTTTGTGGGAGCTGCCTCCTCCCCACCCACCCCATTAGCGGCCCCAGGAAAGCAGTTTGAGAGCCCCGAAGCCGCAGCCTGCCTGCCGGGCCTCCGCCTCCTGCAGGCTCCTGAGATGCCGGGCAGCGGGCAGCGGGCAGCGGGCAGTGGGCAGTGGGCAGCGGGCAGAGGGCAGCGGGCAGCGGGCAGAGGGCAGCGGGCAGCGGGCAGCGTGCAGCGGGCAGAGGGCAGAGGGCAGCGGGCAGAGGGCAGCGGGAAGAGGGCATCAGGCAGCGGGCAGAGGGCAGCGGGCAGCGGGCAGAGGGCAGCGGGCAGCGGGCAGTGGGCAGCGGGCAGCGGGCAGCGGGCAGCGGGCAGCGGGCAGCGGGCAGAGGGCAGCGGGCAGTGGGCAGCGGGCAGCGGGCAGAGGGCAGCGGGCAGAGGGCAGCGGGCAGCGGGCAGCGGGCAGCGGGCAGAGGGCAGCGGGCAGAGGGCAGCGGGCAGCGGGCAGAGGGCAGAGGGCAGAGGGCAGCGGGCAGCGGGCAGAGGGCAGCGGGCAGCGGGCAGAGGGCAGAGGGCAGAGGGCAGCGGGCAGCGGGCAGCGGGCAGAGGGCAGAGGGCAGCGGGCAGAGGGCAGAGGGCAGCGGGCAGCGGGCAGAGGGCAGAGGGCAGCGGGCAGAGGGCAGCGGGCAGCGGGCAGTGGGCAGGCGGGCAGAGTAAGGGGACGTGGGCAGCGGGCGCGGGCGGGGCATCGGGCAGAGGGCAGAGGGGCCAGAGGGCAGCGGGCAGAGGGGCAGAGGGCAGCGGGCGAGGGCAGCGGGCCAGCTGGGCAGTGGGCCATCGGGCAGGGCAGCGGGCAGCGGGGCAGTGGGCAGCGGGCAGAGGGCAGGGGCCAGGAGGCGCAGAGGGCAGCGGGCAGAGGGCAGCAGAGTGCAAGCGGGGCAGAGGGCAGCGGGGCAGCGGGCAGGGGCCGGGGCAGAGGCAGCGGGGGTGCAGTGGGCAGCGGGCAGCGGGCAGCAGGGCAGCGGTGCGGCAGAGGCAGCGGGGCAGGGGAGAGGGGCAGAGGGCAGAGGGCAGACAGAGGCAGCGGGGGCAGGCGGGCAGAGGGCAGCGGGCAGAGGGCAGCGGGGGGCAGAGGGCAGAGGGCAGAGGCAGAGGGAGGAGGGCAGCGGGGCAGAGCGAGGCCGGGGCCAGCGGGCAGCGGGCAGCGGGCAGAGGGCAGCGGGCAGAGGGCAGCGGGCAGCGGGCAGCGGGCAGCAGGCAGCGGCTGCGCTGGGCCAGGGCACACCTCCCACCCAGACCCGCTGCACTAGCCGCTCGGCTCAGCACACCCCGTCCCCCCAGCACCTTCCCTCTCGGCCGCCAAACAGCAGACAGTTCTAAATTGAGGTCGGCAGCGAGCAGCCAAGAACACGCCGGCCAGGTTGTTAATCGGGAGAAGATCATGCGCCTGAGACGCGCACAGGAAGCGGCGAGATTTATTCCGTTGGGAAGGCCGGCGTGGGCTCCTGCTGGAGTGGGGCTGGCCCCGGGCCAGCTGCTTTCTGCCCAGACTCTCCGCTCAGCCCCAGCAGGTCCCGGGGGCGGGCCCCTGGAGGAGGGGGCACAGGGACAGGCCTGCCTCACACCCTTCAGTCCCTCCAGCTCCGGCCACGCTGATACTCTGAGAGACAGCCCTCCCCAAAGTCACTGGCAGCTCCAGGGAACCGACTGGCAGGTCTGGGTGTCACCGTGGGTCGGCTTTGTCGCCGTCATTCACAGGACGATGCTCACGTGTGGGGAACCCCGCCCCGCTCCGGCCGCGGAGACCGCGGGATTGCACAGCGACTGTACCCCTGGCTCTGCTGCAGGGTGGCCCCGTCGTAGCTGAACTATTACAGTCAAACGAGGAGCATTGGCCAAGGCTGGGGTTTGTGTGAGACGGGCAGGGGCAGGGGCAGGGGCAGGGGCAGGGGCAAAGGCTGGGCCCCCAGGTGGGCCGTGAAGGACAAGAGGCGAGAGGGTGAGATGAATATCACTCACCCCCTCCAGCAGGCCTCTCCTCCCCGCCTCAGTCTGGGACATCCACCTGCTCCCCTACCAGTTCCTACTCAGTCCCTGGGGGGTGGGGGTGGAATCCCCGCTGCTTTCACCGCATCCTCCCATTTGGTCCTCGCATGGCCCCACAAGGCGCCGGCGCAGACCGGCTTGTGTTTCCGAGGCGGGGGTGGGGGGCGAGGCGGTTAGAACTGGACCCGGACCGTGGGGAGGTGGCCACACGGGGCTGCTCGGAGGCTGGCAGCCTCCCGGCTCCTGCCGCTCCTGTGTCCGGGAGGCACCATGTGACGCTGTCCTGTCTTTCCCGCAGGAAGACATCTCCGTTGTCTGACAGAGCTCCCCTCAGGCAGGTCCCCCCAGAGATGGGGGTCTGCCGCTGCAATCACGCCCTCGGGGGCGGGGGCGGGGGTTCGTTACTTTAAGGTCAGAGGGCCAGGGTCGTGAAAATGCAGAGAGAGGAGAACTCAGATCCCATGAAACCGCTGCCTCCACACGTGATGGGGGAGGCGGCCTCCGTGGACTGGGTCCCAGCCAAGCTGGCACTGCGATCAGGCATCGATCAGCTGCCTCCCGCACACCCCCCACTGGGGATGTGCCCGCAACCAAGGTCCATGCCCTTGACCGAAATGGAACCTGGGACCCTTCAGTCCGCAGGCCAAAGCTCTATCCACTGAGCCACACCAGCTAGGCTGCAGGCCACCGTTTAAAGCACATGTGTCAAACACAAGGCCCGCGGGCCAAATCCGTCCCGCCAGGCCTTGCAATGTGGCCCGCACCGCGCTGTCATCACTGCACTCCGCTGCGTTTCCATCACAATGACAGTTTATGACTGTTCAGTAAACCATTCGGCCCGCGATTTAGGCTGGATTTTAGATTTTGGCCCCTTCTCTGATTGAGTTCGACACCCCTAGTTTAAAGAAACATTGCAGTGCTGGCGTGGAGGGTCCAGCCATGTCTGCAGGCCCCAGCCCTCAGATCATTGCCCGCAGACGCCGGGCTGCCAGGCTCCGGAGGCTGTGCCATGCTGGCCCCACACTCGGAGTGTCCTCCCGCTCCCTGCCGGCCCTGAGCGTCTGCAGGACTCGCACCCGTCCCCCGGAGCACTCCTGGGGCACAGCCCGCTCTGCACAGCACTCAGGCACCCCGTTCGGCCAGGGGCCGGTGGGACCTCCCCTTTTGCAGATGGGGAAACTGAGGCTCGGAGGAGGAAAAAGCTTTGCTCAAGCCGGACGGGGTAGTGATGGGCTGTTACGCTGGGTCCCTTTGGGTCCTGGACCCACACGCTGCCCACGCCTCCACGCCGCCACTGTGACGTCTCAAAGCGAGCCGAGGAAAAGACTCCAACGACAGCACCGGCCGTTCAAGGGGAGCAGAACCGAGGCCATTTTTCTGGACTTGGGCCATCGAACCGGCAGACACCGCGGCTCCCAGGAGTCCGGGACAATGAGAGCAAACCGGCAGCGTGAGGGGTGCCTGCTGCGCCCTCCGCGGAACCTGCGGCCCCAGAGCCGACGCCGGTGGCCTGGGAGCCTCTACACACCGGTCCCGAGGGGGCCCGAGGGGGCCCGGGGGGGCGCCAGCACCTCCCTCACCACCGAGAGGACACGCCTCACCCCAGAACCTGGCCCCGTCCCGTCTCTCCCCTCCCTCCCCACTCCCTGCCGTCCTGGCCTCCTGGCTGCTCCCACCCCCACTCCTGGGCCCGGCCTTGGCCCCAGCCCCTCTGCCTGGGCCTCAGACCCCGCTGTGCGCTGAGCGCCAGCCTGGTCAGCCGAGGTGAGGTAAAGGGAGCACTTGGCTTCCCCAGCCCCGGAGGAGGGCGGTCCCACGGCCTGTGTCTCGGGCACCGAGTTCTGCCCCCGGTTCAGTGCTGGCACCTTCGGAGCCGCCTCTTTCCAGAGGCCCCGCAGGGCTGCTGGGAGGCGCAGACGGGCTGCGGGCGGGTGTGTTTCAGCGCTGCCGTCTGCCTGAGCGCGGACGCCAGGACACCGCGGGCCACGGCCGGTCCCCGGACACGCATCACACAGGACGGCGCGTGGCCGAGTGCGGATGCAGGAGGCACAGGACCACGGCCGGCCCTCCCGGACACGCATCACACAGGCCAGGCGCTGACGCAGGAGCCTGTGCACAGAGCACGCGGATGGCGAGCGGTGAGCCCGGAGCCCACGGAACCTGCCATCTGCCCGCTGCCACCTCTCCCGCCGCCTCCGCCTTCGGGGGTGCACGGAGGGGGCCGGCCGGGCCTCCCCGTGGCCCGCGGTTCTCACCCCCCAGACCCTGGAACCTGGTGCCCGCTGGCCGCGGACCCGAGCCCAGGGCGGGGCGTCGGGTGTTTGTGAAGCGGAACAGCCGTTCCCTCCGTCTGAAAAGCAAGTTGCTCAGACGGTGGAGCTCGTTGGAGGGGGTGCCCCCCGCAGCCCTCCCCCAGCCGCCCACCCTCAAGGAGGGTGTCAGGAGGGGGTGGGGGGGATTTTAGGGCCAAGGGGTGGGTGGGGCTCGGCTCCTTGCCGCTGAAGGGGGAGGGGGAAATGGAAAGAGGGGGATGAACCCCACGGGGCGTCCCTGGGGGGGCCCCCCTGATGCCAGCTGGGACGTGCGGGAGGAAGGCAGTCAGGGCTGCAGAGACCAGGGGAGGGGCCCCGGGCAGCCAGCTGGGGCGGCCCTTGGGCTGGGCCCTGCCTTGGTTTTTAGATGTAGTTCTTCAGCCCGGAGCCCCCCTCTCTCCCCCATTACGGTGGGACGTGCTCACTGCGGACCCCGCAGAGCAGGATCAGAAGGACTTGGAGCTGCGGTCCCGCCCGCATCCATCCCATCGCCGGGGGAACACGTGATCCCCCTCCCACCCCGCACCACGTGCTCTTTGAAGGGAGAGTAGGAGGCGGCTGAGGGGGGCGGGGCGGGGGATGTAAGCACAAGAAAGCCCTCGAGTGAAGCTTCTAGAAGTCTGGCCACAGAGCACTGAGAGGGAAGGCTCAGCCTGGCGGAGTGGAAAGAAAGGGTTTGGGGGCGGAGGGGGGGCAGAGCGCCAGCCCCGTCCTGAACCCTGAGCGCCTCTGAGCGTCTCGATCACCTTTCCCGGGGCTGTGACGGGAGGAAGCCTGGAGGCGCCTCCGCCGTGGCCCCAAACCCTCGCCCCAGCACCCCTCTGGGGCTCAGCCCTCCCCTCCAGCCCCCTTTCACATACACGCCCGCCTGTCCCTGCACCAGCTCCTTCTGGGAACCTCCACCAGATCAGTTATCCTGACTCCCCTAAATCTCTACCTCCCCAACCGTCCCCTCCGGCCAAAACCACTGCACGTTCCTCCACCAGCCAGCCCGTCCCTGGTCCCTGCCCTGTCCCTGCCTCTGCCCCCCTCCCCCTTCCCCCCCGCCCTGTCCCTGCCTCTGCCCCCCTCCCCCCTGCCCTGTCCCTGCCTCTGCCCCCCTCCCCCCTGCCCTGTCCCTGCCTCTGCCCCCCTCTCCCCGCCCTGTCCCTGCCTCTGCCTCCCTCTCCCCGCCCTGTCCCTGCCTCTGCCCCCCTCTCCCCGCCCTGTCCCTGCCTCTGCCCCCCTCTCCCCGCCCTGTCCCTGCCTCTGCCCCCCTCTCCCCGCCCTGTCCCTGCCTCTGTCCACCTCCCGCCTCTGTTCTCCCCCCCACCCACCCCCAGCTCTGTCCCTGCCTCTGTCCCCCCTGCTCCCAACCCCCGCCTCTGTCCCTGCCTCAGCCCAGTCTCCTGCCTTCCCCTGAGCAGGAGGTCAGCAGAGATCCAGGTTGATAAGCTGTGGCTCCTGACGTTTCTGGCCTTGACCCTGACCCTGCTGACACCTCCTTGCAAGGCTCCCCCAGCCCACTGCTCTCTGTGCCCTTCCTCTGGCTTTTCTTACACGGCCCACCGCTTAAGGCTGGTACCTGTCCCTTGGCTGTGTCCGCACCCTAACCCGCCTCAGGTGAGCTCAGACTGCGCCCCCCTCGGTCACAGGTGCACACCTGGGGGCAGGGCTGGTCCGTGGGAGGGTGGGCAGAGGAACAGCAGATGTGACCTTGGCCAACGGCCAGGCAGGCTGGAGCCAGGTGGGCAGGTGGAAGCACACCTTCCAGGCCCGTGAGCACAGTTGTCCAGAGGCTCGGAAGTGGGGGCGGGCCCTAGTCAGTGTGGTTCAGTGGATAGAGCGTCGGCCTGCGGACTGAAGGGTCCCCAGGTTCGATTCCGATCAAGGGCATGTGCCTGGGTTGCAGGCTCCATCCCCAGTAGGGGGTGTGCAGGAGGCAGCCCATCAATGATTCTCTCTCATCGATGTTTCTATCTCTGTCCCTCTCCCTTCCTCTCTGAAATTAATTATAAAAGAAGTGGGGGTGGGAGGGGGGCTGCTGCCAGGGTCCGAGGAGGGTGTGGCGCTGCCTGTGGCCGCACGGACCCACGGGGACCGCCCTGTGGCTATGGCTGCCCCTGGGTCGGGAGGGGAGGCGCTGAGTCACAGGGTTTGCAGGCCTTACATTTCCACGCGTGCTGCCAAGGGCTGCAGACTCCTGCCCTTGGCCCTAGGCCGAGGGCTGTGAGGGGACACGCCCGCCCTGGGCTTTGGGCAGTGCTGGCTCCTGCAGGGTCCCCTCCCCCTGGCCCACCTGCAGGGGCCTGGCCCAGGGCTCCGAGGGGCTCCAGCTCTGGCCCCCCCTTCCCCCGCCGCAGCCCACCCATGGGGGGGGCCAGGCCCCCTCACTGCCTTCTCCCCAGCCCTAGGCACCCCCCAACCCCGCCCCGCCCGCCCTGAGGAGAGGCTCCTACAGCGCCGCCCCAGGCTGCTGGCCAGAGGCCCGTGGGAGGGACTGGGCACCGGGAAGTCAGGTGACTTTGCCACCGTCTCCCTGAACCCAGACCCAGGCTCGTACCCAAACCCAGGCTGGGCAGACTGTGCTCACCATCCGCGTGGCCTGCCAATCTCACATCCCCCTGCCCCTCCCCCTCGCAGCTTATTCCAGCCGCCCCTCCCGCCCCAGGGCCTGCCACCCACACTCCCAGACCTGAGAGCAGGAGCCGGAGGAGGGTCCGAGGGAGCAGGCGAGAGGCAGATCCCGCTCCAGGTCCATTTGCCCAGCCCTCCTGCGTCCTCTCCCCGTCACCAGACACTGGGTCGGTCTCTCCACCTGTGCCCAGCGGAGCCTAAGGCTCAGGGGCCGGGGGCTCACACCAGCACCACCCGGCCCGGGCGCCTCCCCTGGTGGCATCCATCACCCGCTTGGAACCCGGGGCGGGGGCGGCTGTGGCTCAGGCGCCGCAATGGTCCTGTCACCACACCTGTCCCCGGGCCAGGGCCTGTGGGCACCTGCCCTCTGGGAGCTCCCCGGCCGCCAGGAGGCGGGCAGCTGAGAGAGCAGCCCAGAGGGAGCGTGTCCTGGAGGCACCGCACACCCATGAGCGCGGAGACCACACGCACATCCCAGCCCCGGGAGCACTGAGACGTGGCCCTTAGCCACACAGACGGGCACAGCCGTCCAGTGGCCTCCCCGCCAGCGCCGACAGCCGTTCGCACAGGGCCAGGGACAGTTCACGCTGCGCGGGCCATGTGGTCTCTACTGCAAAGACGTGACTCCGAGCAGGGCGCCAGCAGCCCTGGGTGATCTACGAACGCTGTGGGTGGCTCTGTTCCAATAAAACTTTATTTACTGACCCGGAAATGTGCCTACAGTGTAATTTTCCCCTTTTTTTCTTTTCTTTTTTTTAAAAATATATTTTATTGATTTTGTACAGAGAGGAAGGGAGAGAGAGAGTTAGAAACATCAATGAGAGATAGACATCGATCAGCTGCCTCTTGCACACCCCCTACTGGGGATATGCCCACAACCAAGGTACATGCCCTTGACCAGAATCGAACCCGGGACCTTTCAGTCCCCAAGCCAACGCTCTATCCATTGAGCCAAACCGGTCTTGGCATACAGTGTAATTTTCACGTATTGTGAAATATTCCTCTTTTGATTTCCAACACACCCTCCCCCTTCAACCATTAAAAATAAATCTAAGAACTGCCGGCCGGAGTGGCTCAGGGGTTGAGCATCGACCTGTGATCCAGGAGGTCATTGATGGATTCCCGGTCAGGACACAGGCCCGGGGTGTCGGCTCAGTCCCCGGTGTGGGGCGTGCAGGAGGCAGCCGACCAATGATTCTCTGATCCTGGATGTTTCTATCTCTCTCTTCCTCTCCTTCCTCCTCCTTCCTCTCCCTTCCTCTCTGAAATCAATAACAAAATATTTTTTGAAAATCTAAGAGCCATTCATAACTCGGGGCCAGACCTGGGCCGTGTCCACACCCGGCTCTTTGGCAAAGAGAATGAACCAGCACCGGCCACACCAGCCACTGAGAGATCTTCAAAGTCTCACCCGAATGAGAGGAGCCGCCACTGAGCACCCGGCCGAGGCCAAAGCGGCAGGGCCGTCGCGCAGGGACACAGCGAAGGGGCGGGTGGGGCTGGGGCCCGGGGCTCAGAGGCACGCGTGTTCCCCTCCCTGGCCCTGTGGGCACACAGCCTTGGTTTAAAGGTGTGCTGTGCTTTTCTGTATGCGCATCCCATGTCACACTTTAAAGAGAAAGCAGGACTGTCTGAACCCTGCCTGGCGGGCGTTTGTAATCCGCCGGGAACGGCTGCCCAGCGGGATCCATCCCACCGCTCTGCCCCCGAGGCTCCCGCAGGTCAAACCTCCGGCTCTGCCTCTGGCCTCCCGGCCTTGATCCCTGCGGGGCCTGCCCGCCCCCCGCCCCTCGCTCTCTCCTCCCCATCTCACCCCCCCCCTCCGCCCCTCCCCGCACTCCCCAGCGGAGCAGGCTCTCTGCCAGCCTCCAAAGCTGTGCTGGGATTAGACGCAGGTGGAGGCCGGGGGGAGAAAGGACCGGAGTCCAGCGCAAACGGAGGCCGGGGCACCCACCCCGGGTACCTCCAGGAGAGTCCGTGTCCCCAGGCTGAGAGCGGGGTTGTGCCCTGTTCCCTCCTGGTGCCCCCAGTGCCTAGAACGGGTCCTCCTCAATGGATATTGGAGGAATAACACCGCCCAGGGCCCGGGAATGGCCAGGACTGACATTTGTTGGGGACACTGAGGCTCAGAGAGGTTAAGTGCCTTGCCTGAGCTCACACAGCAGTCGGTGAAGGAAGGCAGGACTTGCCCCTGGCCCGCCTGGCCCCAAGGCCCTTGGGGGCAGCTGAGGCCTGTGTCCAGGCTCAGGAGAGCAGTGGCCCCTGAGACCACAGGCGCTGCCGGAGAAAATGGAGCAGGAGAAGCTCAGATGCTAACAGGGTGTGTCAGAGACCCCAAGGGGCCGGGGCTCACCCGGATGCTGAGCCTGTCACCTATCACCTGAATCTTGGGTTTTGGTTGGCTCTGCTAGGCTGGTGGGCGCTGACTCTCTGAGCCCCAACCATGTGCCCTGACCACTTGCTCTCAGGATGTGCTGGCAGGCAGGCACTACTATCACACCCATTTACCAGATAGGGCAACTGAGGCACCACGGCATTAAGAACCTGCCCCGGGTCCCAGGGTGAGTTGCAGAGCTGACTCAAACGCAGGCTGCTCGCCCCGGGTCCCGAGCCTCAACCCTGCCTCCCCCTGGCTCCCTGACCACACTCCCCGGGCCCGAGTGAGGGGTGCGGGCAGGGTCTGCGGCGCTGACGGAGCTGCCTGCACCAGGCTGCTGGCTGGAGTCTGGGGGGCGAGGGGATGTGGGACAGGACTGCAGGGGCGGGGCCAGGAGAACGGGGTGCTGCCTGCCCCCCCAGACGGCCTGGGAGACACAGGTGGTTTCCCCTCTTGTGAAAGAGCATTTCTCTTTTCCTGATTTACGGCAACACAAGGACCGAGATGTTACAAAACCACCTCACACCGCAGTCTCCTCCGCGCAGGCTCCCGGCTGCGTCAGGGCCCTTTGGGGGGGGGGGGGCCCACAAACAGAAACGATGGGAATTTGGGGAAATCACGCTAACAATGACTACGTGAGAGTTCAAAGGCAGAGTCCCCCACACGCGGCTCCTCAGCTGGTCTCTGCCCGCCGGCTCCGGGCGGGAGCCTCAGGTGGTCAGGCCTGTCTCAGGCCGGGCCTGCGGGAAGGCAGGCACCACACATTCTGCTCTGGCCGCCCTGGCGGTAGGAGGGGAGATTTTTCCTTTCCTTGAAGAAAGTTCTTTATAAAGAAAGGCGAGTGGAACCCCAGAGCCCACTGCCTGGGGTCCTAGCTCGGGGCTCGGGCTGACCCAGCCCTGAACCTGACCTCTACTCGCCCTCTAACCTCGGACACGTTCCCGGCCTCCCGGGCCCTGAGTCTCCGTTCCCGGCCCCTAAGTGGTGCCGGAGGGACAGCACCCCACGGCGCCTCGAGGGGCGCTGAGCTCAGAGAGGCCGACTCCTGGTAACAACAGCGGCTCAGGCGGAGGGGACGGGGGCGTGGGGGGGGCCTGGCCTCATGGAGGTCAGGAGAAGGGGGAGAGCTGCTGCCCTGAGCACGAGGGACCCCAGTGTGGGCACATCCTGGGGGTTCCCTGGCCTGGATGAGCTCACCCCAAGGCCACCCACCCGGGTCCTGCCTTGGACCCAGGCCACCCAGCTTCCAAGCCGGCCTGGGACCAGGAGGGACGGTGCTGGCCCGGGAGAGGCCTGGCTCCCGGGTAAATAACGACGTGTTTCAGGAAGGGGTGGCGCCATCCATCCTGGTGACAGTGACAGTTTTGAGCTCCAGGTTACAGCCTCCCTCCCCTCCCCTCGCTGGCTGACACGGCAACACCAACACCAAGGCGGCTCTGCCTCTGGACAGGCTCAGTGTCCTGCTTCTACCTTCCACCCTGGGACCCTCACCCCTGCACCCACCCCAAGCCCGTGGCCGCTGGCACAGCCGCGCCGCCCACCCTGTCTGAGGGCCGGAGGCCAGGCGGTGCCGGGAGGAGCTGTCAGCATGGAGGGCGGCGGGCCCTCCCCCGCCCCCGCCCCTGCCACCTTGCACGGCATCAGCTAAACAGCCCGGTCCCACGCTGCCCCGTGCAGGCGCAGTGTTCAAAGGCCGCAGGGCCCCGAGGAGACAGATTGGCGGCGGGGTGAAGCGGCTCTGATGTGGGGCCGGGGGAGGACGGTACCTGTGAGCCGCAGGGCCCAGGGGCTCAGGAGCAGGCCCAGGAGCCAGGGGGCCGCGCGCGGGGCCCACCGCCGCCGAGGCTGGCTCTCCATGGGGCCTCCTGGCAGTGGCTCTCCTTCCGCCTTAGTTCCCAGACAGGACAGCGCTGGCAGCCACAGTTCCCCTTCCTGTCCCCACCAGGCCCCTCCCTGGCCACCCTCGGCTTCCTCCAGGCCCACGTGCCTGCTCCACTCCGTGACCCCAACTTCCTGCTCCGGCAGTGGGAACAGCCCCTCCCCGGCCCGGCGCCAGGGGGGCCGCAGGTGGGCTCCGGCCTCAGCCTCCCAACCGGCCAGGCGGGTCCGGGAGACGCTGTCCCTGAGGGGACACAGGTGCCCGTGGTAGCCCCAGAGCTTGGTGAGCCGCTCACTCCTCAAACTGCTTAGAGGTGCCCGTGTCCCAAACCCTCCGCTTGGCAGCAGCCCAGGAGCCCCACAGTGATCTCATCAGAGAGCAGGGCTGGGGGGGGTCCCAGAGGGGCAGGTGGTGATGGAGGAGGGGCAGGCAGTTGGGGTGGGGCAGGAGCCACCGTTCCCAGCCCCACACATGGGGCAGGTCGTTAACCAGCAGGGGCCACCCGTCCCCACAGAGGCCCGGGGGGTGCCTCTCAGCCCGCCCCCCTGCAGCTCCCCTTCCCCCCGGAGACACGGGCACGGCTTCCCCATCCGGTCCGGAGACAGCCCGTCCTCACTGCCAGCAGCACAGACACGGGACCTGTTCCCCTTGGACCCCGGAGCCCAGCCCCAGGCTGAGCTGGGGGGGCCTGGGGGGCAGAGGGAAGGGGTGGGAGGTGGGGAGGAGCCAGGTGCTGGCGCTGGGAGGAAGCAGGGCCAAGGAGGCTGGGTTTCCCCACCTGCCGGCACTTCACCTCTCTCTCCATTAACCGCGATGCCAACCACACAAAGGGGACACCGTGCCCCCAGAGGCCAAGCGGCTTGCCCGAGACCAGGGCAGGTCTGGCTGTGTGAAGCGGGAGCCCGCCCCCACCTCCCGCCGCACGCTCCCCTCCCCCACACACGCTGTGCACGGGAGCGATGAAAGCTACAGGCTTTCCCACCAACGGGATGGGGAGGGGGGAGCGGACGCCCACCAGGTGAGGAAGACGTGTGAACGCACCGTTCCTGCCGGGGGGGCCATGGGGGGCGGGGGCGGTACTGGCTGCCGCTCCATCACAGTGATGCATGGCGGGGGTGTCACGGGGAGACACAGATCATCTGCTTCCCGCTGCGCCCAGCTCCCGTGGGGAGCCACTGTCTGAGCACCTCACGCCGCGGGGAGAGACGCGCGATGCCCCGCGGAGGGAGCGTTCGGGAGGCTCCGTCTGCGCCTCCGGAGCCTCTTCAGGGCCTGGCATCAGGAGGTGGCTGCATGCCCGGCTGCCTCAGAACAGCGCCAGGGGCGCCAGCTCTGATCCTGCCCCTCACTCTGCAGCCACGCTCTCTGCAGCCCTGCAGCCCTGGGCATTGCCACCTGCCTCTGCCCCTGTGCAGAGCTCAGAGCCGCACCTAGTAGGTGCTCAGTAAACACGGTGGGTGTGTGGCCGGGTGGTGAGTGGCGTCAGGGGATAAGGCCCCCCCAGGCTGGCTGCGGAGGGGGGTGCCCAGCACCAAGCCTGGCACAGAGTGGGCTCCCACTGGCTTCAGGGGAGGGCAGACCTCCGTGCTCAGTTCAGTTCCCACATACGCTTATTAAGTACCTACTGTGTGCCAGCAGTGGAAGTGCAAAACATGTCACAGCGGTGCCCTCAGAGTGCTCCCTGTCTAGGAGGGGAAAACAGCCGCCCCAGGATTTTCACCTGCCCTGGGGCGGGGTGGGGGGGGAGCGGGAGAGCAGGAGAGCTGGGGGAAGCAGGCGAGCGGGAGGCCTGGCCTGGCTGCAATTGGGTTCCGTTGCCCAGGAACTGCCCACCTTCTCTGGAGTTCCTCCCAGAATGCACTGTGGGCAGCAGACGCCCAGGAAGCAGAAGTGCCGGGAACGGGACCCCTCTCTTCCCTCCTCCGGCTGTGGGAAGACCCTCCTTCCTCCCCTCAGGCTCCAGCGCCAGGAGGAGCCCCCCACGTGGAGGGGCTCCTCACAGCAGCCCCAGTGCCTGACCCACAGCATCCCGCTCCTCCGGTCCCGGGGTCCCCCGCCCCGGCCCCCTCCGGCCTCTCCCTCAAGCCCCCTGCACGGAGAGGGCGGTGGGGGGCAGTCCCCCCTCCTGGCAGCATGCAGGCTTGCTTCGGGACCCCCTTCCTGCACCAGGTGTGACTGCCCCGATTTTACAGATGAAGAAGCGGAAGTTCAGAGAGTGGAAGCCACCTGCCCGAAGCCACACAGCGAGGAGGCAGCGGGACAAGGACTTGGGCTCCCGCCACAGCCCTTTCAGCAGCCGGTCCCTGCAGTCCCCGCGATCCCTCCCCCAGGGCGGGCTGACAGCCTTCCTCCTGCAGGGAGACAGTGAGTGGCCTGCTTGGGTCCCGGCGGGGACCACTGGCCACACCCCCGGGGTTAGGCTTTCTTGCTAACTGGTTTGGGGAGCAGTGAGGCCCAGGGCACCCTCCCCAGCCTCTGCCTCACCAAGAACAATCCTGACGACCTGACAGCACTAACATGGCCTCCGTGTTCCCCGCGCATGGGTCAGGCCCTGGTAAACGGCACTGAGACAAGCACCGGCCAGGAGGCCAGTCCCGGGAGGTCCTGGGGTGGGGGTGAGGCAGGCGCCAAAGTCCGGAAGGTCCTATGGGGATGGTGCCCCCTTCCCCTCCCCTGGTTGTCCTGTGTCAATGGCGCCACCTGGTGGCCAGCGGGAGCGCCCTCGCCTGCAATGTCTGCCTCTCCAGGTCGCTGCTTCTCCCTCCAGGGCCTCAGGCTGCCCAGCGAGGCCAGGTCAGGGCTGCAGAGGCAACACGCTAGCGTGGCGGAGGGGGCAGGGCCGGCAGGGCCTGCGAAGGACCACAGGAGCCGCCTCAGGGCACCCCGCGCGGTGCCAGCGCGGTGGGGGCAGTGGGGGCAGGAGCGCGCCGTGAGCGCCTCCTGCGGATCCTCACGGGGAGCGGGCTCCTGGCCACAGGCCACCAGTCCCTCGGCGTGCAGTGACCACCGTCTGGGCAGCCCCGTCCCGCCCCCGTGGGTTCTACGGGGCAGAGGGGTACGTGTGGCAGCCGCCCAGGACCAGGTTCCTGGCCCTGCCCCCGAGATCTGACCCCGGGAGACTGGTTCTCTCTTTGAGAAACTCACCTCCTGAGGCAGGGTCCCGAGGGGCTGTGGGCGGGGTGGGGGTCTGGGGCCAAGCTTCGAAGAGATTGGGGCCCCCTCCTGCCCGCCTCGGGGGGGCCCCTCAGGCTGCACCTCCTCCCCACGCCCATGGGGGCCGAAGAGGGGAGCACGACTCCTCCGGAGGATGAACAGCTGTTCTCCCCACCCCCTCGCCCCAGGCCAAAGCGTTTGGGAGAGAGAGCTGGCTGAGAGCTCTTCTGCCTCCGACGGCTCCTCAGTCTCCATCGGCCTCTTTCCGAGGGGGGTGTGCAGAGAATAGCAAGGATCCGCGGAGGGCGCTGGGGCTGGGAGGGGGGCCAGGGGACAGGGTGGGAGCAGGGCTGCGAGGAGGGGCAGGAGAGGGAGGAGCCCAGCCCGCGTGGAGTCTGTCCGGCTTGGAGCTGGGTGCTGTCAGGGCTCCAGAGGAGGGTGCTGGGGGCTGGGAGGGCCAGGAGGTCCCGTCCCCCCCAAGGACCCTCCCCGCAGCGTGGCGTCCTCAGGGGCGCTCCCCTGCCGCCCCTCTGCTCTCTGCCCAGCAGTCCTCTCCCCCTGCCCTGGGCCAGCCCCTCCCGCTCCCCGGGGAGGCGGGGCCGCAGTCAGACAGCAAAAGACCAGGCCAGCACCTCTCTCTGCGGGCGTCCAGAAGCCCCCCCCCGAAGATCGCAAGGAGCTGTGGGCCACTTGCTGCTTCATTCAGCAAAGCTCTCTGGGTGCCTGGGGCCTGGCCCTGCCCGGGCCCCCTCCGAGAGCAGAGCTTGGCACCCACAGATCGAGGCCACAGCCAGGGAGCCAGCAGGGAGGGGACCCGGCCCAGAGCAGGCTTCCCACCATCGGAGCCCAGGCCAGGGCATCCCAAAGGCTCCGTGAGAAGCTTCCAGAAATAGACGAGGGAGGGCAGGAGGAGGGGCTGGGGCCTGGTCCAGGCCGAGCAGCTGAGGGGAGCCGGGCCCTGGATGAAACCACCTGTTCTCTCCCGTGTGCAGCCAGGGGAATAAAACCATGGACTTTCTGTTGGAAATGACTGGCATTGCGATTCGTGTGGTTTCTGCCGGTTTCATCCGCACTGAGCAGGCAGTTCTGGCCGGCTGGACCTGGCGTTGCTGACAAGGTGTCTGAGCCGAGAACCTTACCGCCCGCCCTGCCCCCTCCACCCCTCCTGTTCTTGTCCCACAGGCGGCCCAGACTCTCGAGCTGGCAGAGAAGCCCCTGAGCTGCGGAGTCTGCAGCCCAGGCCCTCCCCCCGCTTCCTGAGCAGGTCTCTTTCCTCCGGGGTGAGGACAGCCTGTGCCGCTGCCCCTTCCCCGTCTCCAGGCCAAGACGTCCCTGGCCCTGTTCACTCCCCGTCCCCGCTGCCCCCTCCTGCCCTGCCCGCGCATCACCGGCCGAGATGTCCATGGTCACTTCCACCTGGAGCACGGCGCTCGGCGCTGACGCTGGCGCTCAGGGTGACGGCGCGCGGAGCTCGGCCGGGCGGACCTGAGCCCTCCAGGAGAGACGGAGGAGGGACCTTCACACACACAGGCTCACAGCCCCCGTGGGGACACAGTTCCCAGCCTGAGCCCTGACTGAGGCGAGGCGGCCGGGCACAGCCCGGAGGCAGGGCCGTCCGAGGCCTCCACAGTGTGGACGGGCCTCTCACCCGAGAGAACAGCCCCCAGTCACAAAGCCCAGGGGGCCCGGCCGTGAGCGGGGGGGGGGGGGGGGGGGATAGTAATAATTAATGTCGTTTTAATCATTCGTTTAAAATCTTGCTTGGCGTTGACTTGTATTGACATAACCTTCAAACACGTGGTATCTACAGAACGTGTGAAGTGCAATGAACAAGTTTTGCTTGAAAAAGTTTGTGTTTGGTTTGGTTTTTGTTGCAAAACTAGGGCTAAGAAGATGGCGGATGAAGAGCATATTCGGCAATGCATGCTTTACGAGTTCCAATTAGGAAGAAAAGCAAGTGAGGCTGCAAAAACATCTGTAGTGCTCTTGGTCAAGATGCAGTTAGCGCCAGAAAATGCCAGCGTTGGTTTGAGAAATTTCGCGAGGGAAATTTTTCGTTAGATGACAAGAGTGGTCGAGGCCGTGTGTCCAATTTTGATCAAGAAGCTCTTCAAGCTCTTTTGGTGCAAAATCCTCAAATTACCCAACAAGAGCTTGTGACAACTTTATATTGTTCACAAAAAACAATTTCCAATCAATTGCGTGCACTTGGCAAAGTCCAAAAGTTTGGAAAATGGGTTCCTCATGAGTTGACTGACAACAACCGTAATCAAAGAGTCACAATTTGCAGTTCGCTCCTCTCTCGTCAAAACCGTTTGCCGTTTTTAGAGCAAATTGTTACCTGAGATGAAGAATGGGTGCTGTATGTTAATTTGAAAAGGCGGCCTCAATGGTTGGACAAAAATGAGGCTCCGCAGCCCACGCCAAAACCTGACTTGCATGCGAAAAAAGTGATGTTGTGTGTTTGGTGGAATTTTAAAGGAATTCTTCATTATGAACTTTTACCATCTACCCAAACCATTACAAGTGCAGTGTATAGTGCCCAATTGGAAAGGTTAGCCCAAGCTTTAAGAGAAAAAGAACCCGCGCTGATTAATCGGAAGGGCGTAATTCTTCACCACGATAACGCACGACCGCATACTGCAAGAATCACTGCTGAAAAACTGCGCCAGTTGGAATGGGAAGTTCTCCCTCAACCTGCATATTCTCCTGATATTGCCCCTTCCGATTACCATTTGTTTCGTTCTTTGCAAAACTTTCTTCTTGGAAAAAAATTTAATAATGAAGAATGCCTCAAAAATGCATTGACCGAATTTTTTGCATCAAAAATCACAAGAATTTTACAACAGAGGGATTAAAATGCTTCCTGAGCATTGGGCACAAGTAGTAGAAAACAACGGCAACTATATTGTTGATTAAATTTTGTTGTATTGTTTAAATAAATTCGATTTAAAAAAAAGTATTAGAAAACGACATTAATTATTACTAGACCTAATAGAAGCCGCCAGTTACAAACCCTGAGACCGGCAGACGGGCGAGCCTCCGCCCACTGCCCGCCCCGCCCGCAGCCGCCCGGTCCTCTCCACTCGCTCGTCGCCTGGCACCCCGGGGTGCTGCAGGCCACAGCCTCAGAGAGGGGCAGACTGCACCGAGCTCCCTTCCCGGAGGAGCCGCAAGGACGCTGGGAGCCGCTGGGAACGCTCCTCACGGCGGTGACACTTGCTGCCTCTGCAGGCCCGTGGGGAGCTGTTACCGCCGACCTTTCAGAGTCCAGCAAGACACTACCTCCCTCCCCACGGCTCCTCGTCACTGCTCTTCCCTCCGGCCTCCGGAACAGACACCGTGATGGATGGAGTGGCCTCCGCGCGGGGAGAGACGGACTGAGCTTAAAAGGTCCCACGTTTGCAAACGTTACAGAAACGGAGACCCGGGGCCGAGGCTGCAGAGCGCGGCTCCGTGGCAGCACCGGCTGGCACTGCCCTGGGCACCTGCGGGGCCATTGCCGCGGAGGTGCCGGTGCGGGTGGCCGGGCCCCAGAGGGACCCAAGCCTGGGCTTGGCGGAGGAGATGGGGTGGGAAGCCCCAGCGTCCTCCTGGGGTGGGGGGCTGACGGGAGCGGGAGTGCCTGTGAGCCGGGAAAGGCTGGGCCTGCACCCCCTCCCCTCCAGTAACAGCACCCGCCCGGGAGCCCTGCCATCGGGGTTCTGCTGCAATGGCCCCCGGGGTCCGGTTTGCGAGCTCATCCACCGCCCAGACTTGGAGAAGCTGTGCTTTGTTTTCAATCGGGCTCCCGAGCCGGATTCCAAATTGGGCTGTGGTTTACCAGCAAGCTGGCCCCCAGAACCCCATGGCCCCCAGAACCCCATGGCCCTGGCCCGCCCGTCCCCTGCCCGCCAGCCCGTGCCACATCAGCCGCCAGGCTCCAAGGAGCAGACAGGGAGGCCTCATTCCAGCTTCCCTTCCAGGCTTGATGGATGACGGGGACTCCGCCTCCAGCTGTCAGAACTCCAGCCCGCACTTTGCCGCCAACTCATCACACAGGACCGGCTCCTCTTCATCCCGGCATCAAACGTCTGTTTGATCGGCCTTTCATCCATTTTCCCATTCATTTTCCGCAAACGTGGCGATTTGGGATGTTCTGAATCGCACAAGCCTGTGCGTGCCGCACTCCGGCAATGCATCAGCGTGGTCCCAAATGTGACATTGGGACACCCTGCTCTCAGCCAGCCCCGCAGCCCCCCCCTCCCGCTGCCAGCCCCCTCCCGCTGCCAGCCCCCTCCCCCTGCCAGCCCCTCCACCTGCCAGGGCCAGGGTGAGGGGCAGGGGCAGGGCAGGCTGACTGCTCTTGGGGAGCCTGTCCACGCTGTGCAGATCTGGTGCCCCCGAGGTCCATGGGAAGGACATTGCAGGAGGGGAGGGGCTGGGTGGCAGAGAATAGTGGCCCACAGCCCCTCTGCCAGCCATCTCGGCAGAGAAAGACCGACTGGCGCTGGCTCAGTGCTCTGCACCCCGTGCCTTTGGTGGCAAACCCCAGGTTACAGAGCATTTTTCAACATTTGCCCCCGAGCGCAGAGTGTGGGGCTGGCGGCTCCCCCGCCCCCACCCCGCCCTTGCTCTCAGAGAGGCGGGCGGTGCCAACTGCACAGGTTTCTGGCGAGGGGGGCGGGCAGGTCAGTCAAGGAAGAGGAAAGGCTGGGAGCATGGGTGGGGGCCTGCAGGGAGCAAAGACCTGCCATGGGGAAGGCCGGGCCCAGGAGGGAGGCCGGGCCCAGGAGGGAGGCCGGGCCCAGGAGGGAGGCCGGGCCCAGGGAGGGAGGCCGGGCCCAGGGAGAGAGGTTGGGACCAGGAGGGAGGCCGGGACCAGGAGGGAGGCCGGGCCCAGGAGGGAGGCCGGGACCAGGAGGGAGGCCGGGCCCAGGGAGGGAGGCTGGGCCCAGGGAGAGAGGTTGGGCCCAGGAGGGAGGCCGGGCCCAGGAGGGAGGCCGGGCCCAGGAGGAAGGCTGGGCCCAGGGAGGGAGGCTGGGACCAGGGAGGGAGGCCGGGACCAGGAGGGAGGCCGGGCCCAGGAGGGAGGCCGGGCCCAGGGAACTGGAAGAAGCAGAGGGAGGAGCAGGGGCCAGGAGGCCCCACAGGAGAAGCACAGCTTGGGAGTGAGCGGTGGGGGTGAGGAGCGGGTGCTGGGCAGGCCCAGCTAGCAAGAGCTCCCAGCACACAGGGCCGGTTTAGGGGCTTCTCTGCCCCACAGGCACCCGCTCACTGCGCCGTCAGCTCCTTTCGTCACGGACACCCCAGGGGAAGCTGCTGACGGAGGAAGAGGGCGAAGCAGCGGGTTTACTAGGAAAAGTGAGCTGGTGACGCTGCACTGCTGTGCCAACTCTAGCTCACCTCCCGGCCCCTCCCCCAGACCAACAGGGAGACAGGGAGCCTGCCCCAGTCTGGGGTGCTGAGGTGGGGGGTGCTGAGGTCGGGGTGCTGAGGTCTGGGGGTGCTGAGGTCGGGGGGTGCTGAGGTCGGGGGGTGCTGAGGTCGGGGGTGCTGAGGTCTGGGGGTGCTGAGGTCTGGGGGTGCTGAGGTCGGGGGGTGCTGAGGTCGGGGGGTGCTGAGGTGGGGAGTTGAAGTCAGGGGGTGCTGAGGTGGGGGGTGCTGAGGTCGGGAGTGACTGCAGAAGATTTTTTTTTTTTACAGAAGATTTTTTTATTATTATGAATTCAATTTCCTTAATGGTTATAGTCATTTTCAGATTATGCATTCCATCTTGGTCAGGTTTAGGGAGTCCGTGGTTTTCAAGGAACTGGCCCGTGTCCCTGCATCAGTGACTTGTGAGTGTGACGTTCAGAGGACTCCCCGAGGTGCTCTCCTCGGTCAGTCCTGACATCCGTGGGGTGCATGTCCCCTTTTCTCAGTCTTTCCAGAGCTCAGTCTTTCTAGAGGTAGACAAGTGTCATTTTGTTTCATGGATTGTCACCTATTGTTTTCCTGTTTTCACTCTCACTGATTTCTCCTCTTCATCATTTCCTTCCTCCTGCTTGCTTTGGGTTTATTTTGCTCTTTTTCCGGTTTCGTTGAGGTGGGAATGTAGGTTATTGACCGGAGATTTTCCAAGTGTGAGCACTTCATGCTCTGCCGTTCCCTTCCACCTTCCCTGCCTGGTCCCAGAGGCCTGGGCACTGTCACGCTCTACGCGGAGGGTCACTGTTGAAGGCGGCACCGAGGTGTTTGGAGACGACAAAGCAGCTTCGTGCCTGGAGCCACCCTCCTCCTTCAAGGTGCCGCCCGAGGGTGTCTGTCCAGCCAGGGGCTCCGTTTCCACGCTGGCCCTCGCTCTGCTGAGGCACCACAAACAGTTCTTGCTGCTGAAGGGCCAGTTCTTGCTGCTGCATGTCACCTCCAAGCCAATGTCATTGAAAGGTAAACATTCTTTCTCCCCGTCTCCCTTTGCCCTGATGGACCAGGTGCTTGGGGCAGTGGAGCCAAAAGATGGGGTGTGTGTGGGAGCCAACCTCACACACATGGGTCTGTTTTATGGGTGAGAAACGGCTTTCTCGTTAAGCCATTAATGCTTTGGGATTGATCTGTAAACAGCAGCGAGAATTTCCTTGCCGTTAACCTCAAAAATCAGCACTGCAACTTGAAAGACGCCTCCCAATAACCCCTTCAGGACACGGCATCCGTGAACTTACTGATTTTATCCAGAATCAATGCTTGGGTATTAAAGGCCTTAAGTTTACTGCCTTATTATACCCACGACAATGGGAACATTAAAAAAAAAAAAAAAGGGAAGATTTTAGACATAAGACATGATCGGAACCCCAGTTCAGAGCATCTGGGAATGACTGAGAACTCTGCAGCCCTGCCTGGCCGGGCGGCTCTGTGGTGAGCACTGACCTATGAACAGGAGGTCACAGTTCGATGCCCTGTCCGGGCACCCGCCCGGGTTGCAGGCTTGATCCCCAGTAGGAGGCATGAGGGAGGCAGCCGATCAATGAATCTCCCTCCTCACTGGTGTTTCTCTTTCCCTCCCTCTTCCTCTCTGAAATCAATACAAATATTTTTTTAAAGAAAAAACAACAGCACAGCCCCAGAGCTGCCGCCTCCCACAACCCGCGGCCTCTGCTTTGCCCTGTTCCCCGTCTGCCGGTGCCCGCACCGGGGCTGGCCCTGGCCGCCTGGGGAGGTGGGCCCGCTCTCCGCCGCTGGGCTTCATCGCTGGCGGCGAGGCCACGGCCGGAACCGCACACGGCACTCCCCCGCCGCCTGCCGTGCGTGTCCACTTAGGACAACCCCCGCCCTCCGCTCCGGCCTCTTTCCCATCACCTGCTGACCTTCTCTCCGCGGCCGCCTCTTTCTCAGCCATTGCACTTGTGTGTGAAATAGAGGAGGGTGGATGGCTTTGTTTGTAAAAGCCAACAGACACCTCCCTCCCAGGCCCGATGAGGGGGGGCCCCTCCCCCCTCCCTCTCCGCACTGCCTCTCCCCCCGGAGCTGCTCTGTAAGCCTGTCTGTCCACCCGCCCTGACTGATAGGACAGCACCTGCGTGGCCTCCACAGGAGCCTGGCAGGTGACACTGGAGATGACTTTGGCGCCGCCCCCACCCCTTTATTCATTGGAGGCGGGGGAGCTCCTCGGCCCCAGGTCCCGGGCCTCTCCCGGCCACGCCGCGCCCATGAATCGGCCCCACGGGGCCCTGCCAGGATGAGGGCGGAGGAAACCAGTGCAGGGAGAGGCAGAGCTCCGAGTTCGAGCCTGAACAGTGAGGCCGGTTCAGAGAGGAGGGGCACAGGGTTCACCTCCCAGGGCCGGGCCTCTGGGTGCCCCAGCGCTTCCCTGACGGGGCAGCTGCGGTGTCTGCCTCAGCCCTCTGTCTGTCCGTCTGTCTGCCCGCTGCAGACCTCCTCCAGCTGCCTTGCCAGGCGGTGGCCCTGCTCATTTTCTGATGAAGCTGCCAGTTGATTGAGCTGATGGAGAAATCCTTTTCTCTCTTAGCTGAATCTTAATAGGCCTGTTCCCCCTCTTTCGTTCGGTTAACGCTGTTCGGTAAACTGCAGCTCGCGAGCCACATGTGGCTCTTTGGCCCCTTGAGAGTGGCTCTTCCACAAACACCACGGCCTGGGCGAGTCTATGTTGAAGAGGTGGCGATAGAAGTTTAAGTTTAAAAAATGTGGCTCTCCAAAGAAATTTCAATTGTTGTGCTGTTGATATTTGGCTCTGTGGACTGATGAGTTTGCCGACCACTGAGTTAGCACATGCGGTCCCCTAGACCCCCCTCTCCCCCCCCCGCCCGGAAACAGCAGGACTCGCAGAGAAAGCCAAGCTGGAGCCCGCCCCGTAGGGTAACGAGGGTCAGGGCCGGGGCGTCCAGGGGGAGGACATGGCCTGTGCAGTCAGGGTGCACAGAACAGGGTGGTCCATGGAAGGAGCCGTCGGCCGAAGGTTAAGGTCACACGGAGGACCAGGTCACGGCGGGGCTTGGGTACCCAAGCAGGTTCCCCCCATATAATTTCATGCATTTTTTAAAAATAGCCTTATTGAGATTTAATTTATATCCCATAAAATTCACCTGCATCCAGCCTGCAACTCAGTGCCTTTTGCATATTTTCAGAGTTCCGTGCTAGCACCATAGTCTAATTTTAGAACATCCGGTCAGTCTCCAAAAGAAACCGTCTGAGCAGGGGTTTTTGTTTGTGTTTTAATTTTTTTAAACATTTATTTCAAAGAGGAAGGAGAGGGAGAGAGAGATAGAAACACCAATGATGAGAATCATTGATCCGCTGCCTCCTGCACGCCCCCTACTGAGGATCGAGCCCGCCCCCCGGGCATGCGCCCTGACCGAAAACCGAACCGTGACCGCCTGGATCATAGGTCAATGCTCAGCCACTGGACCACACTGGCCGGTGTGAGCAGGGTTCTGATAGGGGCTGGCTTGGCCTCAGACAGCCCAGAACATAAGCAGAGACACAGCGGCCAACCAGCCGGGCTAACGCTGAGTGACAGTGAAATTGACTCCATTCCTTAGGTTCTTTTCCGGCAGGAAGAGAACTGGGTGGAGCACTCGGGCCACTTTTTGCTGGTCGGCGGTTTCATGTCCGTGTCCTAGAGAAGCGTAGCTGACTTACGAGTAACAATGGACAGAGGGGCCACATGGCAGCTAAAATCCAGAGTTCTGAAGTTTCTGCAAAACGAGAACACCACTACCCACGTGTCTCATGCAGCAAAGCCACAGCCGGTCAGCACAGGAGGGCCGGGGTCAGTCTCAGAGGCTCCGAGGGGGGCTGGACGCAGTCACCGTGAGCCGGGCTGGGAGCGGCCGCTGGGAGCGCAGGAGGCCAGGACCAGCGGGAATGAGCGCACCTCTGCAGCGCTCCAGGCAGGGGGTCCGCTTGGAGCGGATGCTTTGATAACTGAATCGTTAGGGTTTTTTTGTTTGTATATTTATTAATTTCAGAGAGGAAGGGAGAGGGAGAGAGAGAGAGAAACATCAATGATAAGAATCATTGATTGACTGCCACCTGGACACACACACACACACACACACACACACACACACACCAACTGGGGATCAAGCCTGCAACCTGGGCCTGTGCCCTTGACCGGAATCAAACCCAGGACTCTTCAGTCCGCAGGCTGACACTCTATCCACTGAGCAAAACCGGCTAGGGCTAGGTTTTCTTTGATTGTAAGAAACAAAACCAAATTAAACCAGCTTTCACCATGGAGGGGACTCCGTTCTGACAAACTCCGGACTAGGATACTGTGCAAAGCTCTCCCTCCAAAAACGCGGAACTATAACCACTGTGTCAGTGGTGAGTCATTAAGCCAGAGGGATGTCCCCAGAACAAAGCAGGAAAAGCCAGGAGGGGAATCACATGATTTGACCCCATGGCTGCCTCAGGGCTGGTGCACACGAGGGTGGGAGGGTATCAGAGGGTAGCCCAGCGACCTTGGCTTTGGCCTCGGCGTTGAGATTAGATGGAGGTGGGAGATAAGATGGAGAGCGGAGGTGCAGAGCTGACACTGACTCCTTGTGAAGGCAAAGCCAGGCTCCCCAAGGGCTGGTCTGTAGGCGCCAGGGTGGGTGAGGAAGCCTGTCCCTGGCACAGGGGTGCCAGGAAGCTTGTCTGTCCGCACAGGCGGGAGCAGTGGGGCTTACGAAAGGGTCCTCTGAGAAATGCACACCGCACGTCTGCACTGTGAGCTCCAAATTTAGATCGCATACATGGTCTGTAGCCTCACGTCAAGAGAAAATGTTGGTCCCAGGCCGGTGATAATCGGAAACCACCTGGTAAAAGCAGATGCAAAATGGCTTTAGAGGGACACTTCAAACTCAGGTGCAGGAAGTGCCAAAGGAAAAAGCCAAGCTCGTCCGAAGATGAGCTCACAATATTAAATTCCAGGAGATGTGAAGAAAGGAGTCTTTTTTTAATTATTATTCATTGATTTAGGGAGGGAGAGAGAAACATCCATTTGTTGTTCCACTTATTTTTACACTCACTGGCTGCTTCCTGCATGTGCCCTGACCAGAGATGGAACCTACAACGCTCCGCCAGCTGAGCTACTTGGCCAGGACCAAGCGGCCATCTTGAACACACAGGCAGATGCCAAAGGCAGGAGGGTTAGAGCACCGAGACTCTCAATAAGAATGTCCGTGACGATTAAAGACCGAAATGAAAGGTGCAATCCTCGAGAACCACAGGCGATAAAATCAAGAAAAGGCAAGTGTGAACAATATTTACGTTGAAATGCTCTGGTACCTGAGACTCCCCTCAAAAAATAATCGCTCAAGAAATAAAAGGGGAAAAAATAAAGAAAATCTCAGGATGGGAAGCTTGGGAAGGAGTATGCATACAACAAGACTGGCTGAGGGCTGATACTTGTTGAAGATGAGTAATAACAAGTACAAGAGGTTTCTTACTCTCTCGTCTCTAACTTTCTATACATTTGAAAATTTTCCATAATAAAAACTTAAAGAATAAACAGAATAAAAAGCTCCAACTCGAACTTCTAGAAATGAACGGTAGGAATAATATAACTTAAAACTCAGGGGGGTTTAATGGCAGACTGAACACAGATAAAAAGAGAATTGATGATCTGGAATATATTTTTAAAAAATACCCAGAATGCAAAGTAGAGTGATAAATATGTGAAAAACTTCAAGAGAGATTACGAGACCCAGAGGGTAGGCGACCAGGACAGAGAGCAATGTGACATTATCTAGTGATATGCTATGACTTACTTCTGGGCACATATCCCAAGGAAACTTCCAGGTCTGAGGATGATCACCGGAGCATGCTGGGTAACAGAGAAAAGATGGAAATAAGCCATTCAGAGGAAGAGAATATAAAGAAATTGCACTTTATTCATATAACAGACTACTATAGATCGGTAAAAACAAGCAGTAACTACGTGTATCTACATGAACAAATCTCAAAAACAAACACAAATTGAAAAGGAATACTTCAAAATGATAATTTTTAAAGTTAAGTAAAACTATATTACATGTTGTTCAGGAATGCAGATACTTAAAAAAAACCATCATGTTTTTTATTGATTTCAGAGAGGGAGAGAGAGAGAGAAACACCAGTGATGAGAGAGAATCATTGATCAGCTGCCTCCTGCCCGCCCCCACACTGGGGATCAAGCCCGCAACCTGCGCCTGTGCCCTGCCTGGGAATGGAACTGTGACCTCCTGGTTCGTAGGTCAGCACTCAACCACTGAGCCACACAGGCTGGGCATGAGCCTGAACGTTCATGCAACCAGAAGCATGTCAAGAATTGTCAGAACTACAAGAAGTGGGCAAATCCACTAGTCTGTGCCAGTTTGTATCATGCAAGAAACAAATGCCAAGATGGGGAAACTCCGGGGGGGAGGGGGGAGGATGGCAGAACCTGGCTCTCCCTCGCTCAGGCTGTTTCTTCAGCTCAAAAGGCCCCACCTCACTCGTGCCTTCTGCACAGTTCTGCTAAAATGCACCTCCTCTGACTGTGACTGCCAGGGCATGCCCATTATCCACTCTGCCCTCCTTCCTGGCCAGGGGAGCCCTCCATTTGTTCAGGATAACAGTTTTTTTTTTTTTTTTTTTTTTTTTTTTTTTTTTTTTTTATCTTTTTTTTTTTTAATTTATTTATTTATTTTTTTTACATATTTTAATGATTTTTTTTTTGCCCCCCTCCCTCCCTCCCCCATATCCCCTCCCTCCCCATAGTTTTATGTCCATTGGTTATACTTATATGCATGTATACAAGTCCTTCGGTTGATCTATTATCTCCCCCAGATCCTCCTCCCCTCCCCGCTGTAATTTGACAATCTGCTTGTTGCTTTACTGTCTCTATATCTATCTTTTGGTTCATCAGTTTATAATGCTCTTTATTATCCACAAATGAGTGAGGTCATGTGGTGTTTCTCTTTCATTGATTGGCTTATTTCACTCAGCATGATGTTCTCCAATTCCATCCAGGTTGCTGCAAATGATGAGAATTCCTTCTTCTTTATGGCAGCATAGTATTCCATTGTGTAGATGTACCATAGTTTTTGGATCCAATCATCTGCTGACGGGCACCTAGGCTGTTTCCAAATTCTGGCTATTGTAGATTGTGCTGCTATGAACATAGGGGTGCATATATCCTTTCTGATTGGTGTTTCTAGTTTCTTGGGATATATTCCTAGGAGTGGGATTACTGGGTCAAATGGGAGTTCCATTTTCAGTTTTTTGAGGAAACTCCACACTGTTCTCCACAGTGGTTGCACCAGTCTGCATTCCCACCAGCAGTGCACGAGGGTTCCTTTTTCTCCACAACCTCGCCAACACTTGTCGTTTGTCGATTTGTTGATGTTGGCCATTCTGACAGGTGTGAGATGGTACCGCATTGTTGTTTTGATTTGCATCTCTCGTATAATTAGTGACTTTGAGCATGTTTTCATGTGCCTTTTGGCCTTCCTTCTGTCTTCTTTTGAAAATATTCTATTTAGGTCCCTTGCCCATTTCTTAATTGGATCATTCATCTTCCTTTTATTTAGTTGTATCAGCTGTCTGTAGATGTTAGAGATTAAACCTTTATCAGTGGTGTTATTTGCAAATATGTTCTCCCACTCCGTGGGCTTTCTTGTTGTTTTGTTGATGGTTTCTTTTGCTGTAAAAAAGCTTTTTATTTTGATGTAGTCCCATTTGTTTATTTTCTCTTTAGCTTCCATTGCCCTAGGGGCAGTATCAGTGAAGAAGTTCTTTTGGCATACGTCTGAGATTTTGCTGCCTGAGGATGCTTCTAGTATTTTTATGGTTTCCCGTCTGATGTTTAAGTCCTGTATCCATTTTGAGTTTATTTTTGTGTATGGTGTAAGTTGGTGATCTAGTTTCATTCTTTTGCATGTGTCTACCCAATTTTCCCAACACCATTTATTGAAGAAACTGTCTTGACTCCATTGTATATTCTTTCCTCCTTTGTCAAATATTAATTGAGCATATTGATTTGGGTTGATATCTGGGTTCTCGATTCTATTCCATTGATCTATATGTCTGTTCTTGTGCCAGTACCAGGCTGTTTTGAGAACAGTGGCTTTGTAATACAGTTTGAAGTCCGGTATTGAGATCCCTCCTACTTTACCCTTCTTTCTCAGGATTGCTGTGGCTATTCGGGGTCTTTTATTGTTCCAAATGAACTGTTGGAGAGTTCTTTCTAGGTCAGTGAAATATGCCCTTGGTATTTTAATGGGGAGAGCATTGAACCTATAGATTGCTTTAGGAAGTATGGACATTTTGATGATGTTGATTCTACCAATCCATGAACATGGTATGTTCTTCCATCTCCTTACATCATCCTCTATCTCTTTTTTCAATGTCGTGTAATTTTCTGCATATAGATCCTTTACTTCCTTAGTTAAATTTATTCCTAGGTATCTTAATTTTTTTGGTGCGATGGTAAATGGAATTGCTTTTTTAGTCTCTGTTTCTGTAGTTTCACTGTTGGTGTATAGAAATGCCATGGATTTCTTGGCGTTAATTTTGTATCCTGCTACATTGCCAAATTCATTTATTAAGTCAATTAGTTTCTTAATGGAGTCTTTTGGGTTCTTTATGTACAATATCATGTCATCTGCAAATAAGGATAACTTTACTTCTTCTTTTCCAATTTGGATGCCTTTTATTTCGTCCTCTTGTCTAATTGCAATGGCTAGTACTTCCAGTACTATGTCAAACAGGAGTGGCGAAAGTGGGCATCCCTGTCTTGTTCCTGTTCTTAGAGGGAATGGTTTTAGTTTTTGCCCATTGAGTATAATGTTGGCTGTGGGTTTATCATATATAGCTTTTATTATGTTGAGGTATGATCCTTGTACTCCCACTTTGTTAAGAGTTTTTATCAGGAAAGGGTGTTGGATTTTATCGAATGCTTTTTCTGCATCAATTGATATGACTATATGATTTTTATCTTTCAATTTGTTTATGTGATGTATCACGTTTATTGATTTGCGGATATTGTACCATCCTTGCATTCCTGGAATAAATCCTACTTGGTCATGGTGTATGATCTTTGTGATGCTCTGCTGGAGCCGATTTGCTAGGATTTTGTTGAGGATTTTGGCATCTATGTTCATGAGGGATATTGGCCTGTAATTCTCTTTCATTGAGTTGTCTTTATCTGGTTTTGGTATTAGGGTGATGCTGGCTTCATAGAAGGAGTTTGGAAGTGTTCCTTCCTCTTGAATTTTTTGGAAAAGTCTGAGGAGGATAGGTTTTAGTTCTTCCTTGAATGTTTGGTAAAACTCTCCTGTGAAGCCATCTGGCCCTGGGCTTTTGTTTGCTGGAAGCTTTCTGATGACTGTTTCAATTTCTTCCCAAGTCACTGGTCTATTGAGATTTTTAGATTCTTCCTGATCGAGTTTTGGAAGTTTGTATTTTTCTAGGAATATGTCCATTTCCTCCAGGTTGTTCAGTTTGTTGGAATAGAGTTGTTCGTAGTATTTTGTAACAATCCGTTGTATTTCGTTGGGGTCTGTTGTTATTTCACCTCTTTCATTTCTGATTTTGTTTATTTGGGTCCTCTCTCTTTGTTTCTTAGTTAGCCTGGCTAGAGGTTCATCTATCTTGTTTATTCTTTCAAAGAACCAGCTCTTGGTTTTGTTGATCTTATGTATTGTTTTTTTGGTCTCTATGTCGTTTATCTGTGCTCTGATTTTTGTTATTTCCTTCCTTCTGCTTACACTGGGCTTTTCTTGTTGCTCCTTTTCTAACTCTTTGAGTTGTAGAGTTAGATCATCTGTTACCCCTTTTTCTAGTTTTTTGCAATAGGCTTGTAAGGATATGAACTTCCCTCTCAAGACTGCTTTTGCTGTGTCCCATAGATTTTGGATTGTTGTGTTTTCATTGTCATTTGTTTCCAGGATGTTTTTAATTTCTTCCTTGATTTCTCTGGTAACCCAGTCCTTGTTTAATAGCGTGCTGTTTAGTCTCCATGTGTTTGATTTCTTTGGATTATTTTTATTGTAGTTAATTTCCAGTTTTATGCCATTATGGTCTGAGAAGATACTTGATATGATTTCTATCTTCTTGAATTTGAAGAGACTTTGCCTATGACCCAAAATGTGGTCTATCTTTGAGAATGTCCCATGTGCACTTGAGAAGAATGTATATTCTGTGGCTTTGGGGTGGAGTGTTCTGAAGATGTCAATTAATTCCATCTGGTCTAGTGAGTCACTTAGGATCGATATTTCTTTGCTGTTTTTTTGTTTAGATGATTTGTCGAAGGGTGACAGTGGGGTATTAAAATCTCCTACTATGATTGTATTGCTATTAATCTCTCTCTTAATGTCCTCCAGCAGTTTTTTTATGTATTTGGTTGCTCCTGTATTGGGTGCATATATATTTACCAGGGTTATTTCTTCTTGTTGGATTGTTCCCTTTAGTATTATGAAATGGCCTTCATTATCTCTTATTATGTCCTTCACTCTGAGATCTAATTTGTCAGATATAAGTATTGCTACCCCAGCTTTTTTTTCATTTCCATTTGCCTGGAAAACTTTTTTCCATCCCTTCACCCTCAGTCTGTGTGCATCTTTTTTTCTGAGGTGGGTTTCTTGTAGACAACAGATGTATGGGTCTTGTTTTCTTATCCAATCTGTTACCCTATGTCTTTTGATTGGAGCATTTAATCCATTTACATTTAAGGTTATTATTGATAGGTACACATTTGACGCCATTTTTATTCTATACCCGTGTTCCTTCTTCACTTCCTATTTCTTTATTTTTACAGTAGACCCTTTAGCATTTCTTGCATTACTGGTTTGGTGGAGATAAATTCCTTCAGTCTTTTTTTGTCTGTGAAGCTCCTGATTTCCCCTTCAATTTTGATTGATAGCCTTGCTGGGTACAGTATTCTTGGATTCAGACCCTTCCTTTGCATGACTTTGTATATTTCATCCCATTCCCTTCTGGCCTGGTAAGTTTCTGTTGAGAAATCAGTTGCTAGTCTGATGGGGGTTCCTTTGTATGTAACTTTCTGTCTCTCTCTGGCTGCTTTTAAGATTCTTACTTTGTCATTGTTGTTTGCCAATTTGATTATAATGTGCCTTGGAGTCTGTCTTCTGGGATTCATTTTGCTTGGGACTCTGCGAGCATCTTGGATTTGTGTGGGTTTTTTCTTTTCTATTTCAGGAAAGTTTTCTGTCATTATTTCTTGAAATACTTTTTCCATGTCTACCTCAGTTTCCTTTCCTTCTGGAACCCCTATTATTCGAATATTATTTTGTTTTGTAATGTCCCAAAGCTCCCGTAGGCTCTCCTCCTGCTTTTTAATCTTTTTTTCTAGAAGCTGCTCTACTTGGGTATTTTTTTCCATCTTATCTTCTAGCTCACTGATGCGGTCCTCTGCTTCCTCTAGTCTACTCTTGATGCTTTCTATTGAGTTCTTCATGGTAGCGATGTCATTTTTCATTTCTTCTTGGTTCTTCTTCAATTCCTCATGGTTCTTCTTCAGTTCCTCATGGTTCTTCCTCATTTCTTCTTGGTTATTGTCAAATTTCTCTTCCATTCTTTTTAGCCAGCCTATGATCATTATTCTGAATTCTTGCTCTGGTAGGCTGCTTACCTCGGGCTCGTTTACTTCCTTTTCTGGTGATGCCTGCTTTTCTTTCATGTGCGGACTATGTTTTTGTCTCCCCATGGCCTCTCTTCTCAGGATGTCTGGTTATGTGGTGTTCCTTCTCCTTTCCGTGGGTGACCGAAGAACTCCCCGGATTCCACGCGCCTGTGCCGATTCGGGCTTCTCAGCTGCTTGATGGACCTCCCCGCTGTGTGTTTTTCCAGGCCTCAGGGATGCTCCTCCTTTCCTGGTAAGATGGCGCTGCCTTCTCTCCGCGAGAGCTCGCTGGGAGAGCCGCCGCAGCCACGGCAGTGCTGGCCTCTTGGTCAGGAAATCTTGTCCAGCGGACCTTTCCTTACCTTCCTAGAGAATTCCGAAGCCCCTTAGCTGCCAATCAACATTCCCTGAGCGACTCAGACTCTGTTTCTATCTGTTCTGGGACCAGAGTCAGAACAAGTCCGACTGTTCGGTCGCCATCTTCAAGCTCCGCCCCCGGATAACAGTTTTTTTTAATCTATCCATTCATCCACATATCCACCCATCCACCTGTATCCGTGTCCTTCCATCCAGCCACTCGTCTATCCATCCACCCATCCACCTACTGCCCACCCACCCCCACCCAAACACGCACCCATCTGCTGCTGATGTGCTATGAAGCCCAGGCAGCGTATTTAGGTATTTAACCTGGAAAAGAGTGATATTTGCCCCCGTCTTTAAGTAACTGCACTCTATTTGGGAAGACAGATAAGTAAGGAATCTTAATGCTTGTGTGGCACCTGCTAGGTTAGAATAAAAGAGGAATACATTTTTAATGCAGTAATAATTTTCCCTCCTTTTATTCACTCAGACTTCGGGTTGCCTCCGGGAAGATGGGGTTTTCATAGCAGGACTGCAACCAGAGAAAAAAGGCCCTTTTACCTCCCAGCGGAAGGCACAGGAGACAGTAATCTTGAAAGGGGCTCGGCTCTGAGAACAAAGGGGTTTCCTGAGCTTCAAAGGCTCCCCTCTGAGAAATGAAAATCCAGTCTGGAGGACTTGGATCAGAAGGGGGTTCAAGGTCAGAGGATGTGACTTGGGGACGTTCCCATCAGGTACGGGGAGGCAGGAGCGCAGACACAGGGCCCTGCTCCCTCCCCAGGGCAGAGCAGCCGTGGGGAGAGCCAAGATGAGCTGCCACCGGGACCCAGAGCTGCCCAGGCCAGACGCCGGCCACTCGGTGGGCACCAGGACTGGCAGCTCGAACCACCTCAGCCACACATCTTGGAAGCAGGCTTACAGAGGGCCCCCAGGACCGAGGAGTCAGGGCTGAGGAGACAGGGCTGAGGGGACAGGGCTGAGGAGACAGGGGTGAGGATACAGGGGTGAGGGGACAGGGCTGGGGGGACAGGGCTGAGGGGACAGGGCTGGGGGGACAGGGCTGAGGAGTCAGGGGTGAGGAGACAGGGCTGAGGGGACAGGGCTGGGGGGACAGGGGTGAGGAGACAGGGCTGAGGAGACAGGGCTGAGGAGTCAGGGCTGAGGAGACAGGGGTGAGGATACAGGGCTGAGGAGTCAGGGGTGAGGAGACAGGGGTGAGGGCACAGGGGTGAGGAGACAGGGGTGAGGGCACAGGGCTGGGGGGACAGGGGTGAGGATACAGGGGTGAGGAGACAGGGGTGAGGATACAGGGCTGAGGAGACAGGGCTGAGGAGACAGGGGTGAGGAGTCAGGGGTAAGGAGACAGGGGTGAGGAGACAGGGCTGAAGGGACAGGGATGGGGAGACAGGGGTGAGGAGACAGGGCTGAGGAGACAGGGGTGAGGATACAGGGCTGGGGGGACAGGGGTGAGGAGACAGGGTCTGAGGAGACAGGGCTGAGGAGACAGGGCTGAGGAGACAGGGGTGAGGAGACAGGGGTGAGGAGACAGGGGTGAGGAGACAGGGGTGAGGGGACAGGGATGGGGGGACAGGGGTGAGGAGACAGGGCTGAGGAGACAGGGGTGAGGGGACAGGGCTGGGGGGACAGGGGTGAGGGGACAGGGGTGAGGAGACAGGGGTGAGGGCACAGGGCTGGGGGGACAGGGGTGAGGATACAGGGGTGAGGAGACAGGGGTGAGGAGACAGGGCTGAGGAGACAGGGTCTGAGGAGACAGGGGTGAGGAGACAGGGATGGGAGACAGGGGTGAGGGGACAGGGCTGAGGGGACAGGGGTGAGGGGACAGGGTCTGAGGAGACAGGGGTGAGGGGACAGGGCTGGGGGGACAGGGGTGAGGAGACAGGGGTGAGGAGACAGGGGTGAGGAGACAGGGGTGAGGGCACAGGGCTGGGGGGACAGGGGTGAGGATACAGGGGTGAGGATACAGGGGTGAGGATACAGGGGTGAGGAGACAGGGCTGAGGAGACAGGGTCTGAGGAGACAGGGGTGAGGGGACAGGGCTGGGGGGACAGGGGCTGGCAGACTCCAGGCAGCAGGTGGAAAGGGAAGACGATGGGAGTGCCCTGGGGGCTGGGGGCGGGCTCAGAAAGCCGCTGCATGTGGCTGGCTGAGGTGCCCATTGGCTGCCTCTGATGGGCCCCCCATGGGAGGGGGTGGGACAAGAACGAGGGAAGCTGTGGGCTGGGCTCTTAGACCTGGTCATCTTGGCTCTGGGCGGTAGAGGCGGGTCCGCTGGGGGCTGGCGCCGGGAGGACAGTGTGTCTTCCCGAGTCTGACTGACAGCAGGACTGCGGGCGTGCAGGTCAGAGTCCTGTTTTGCTCTATGGTCTGGCCATTGCCCTCAGGCTATTCAGTGTCTCGTGGTAATTAGGTCAGAATTGGTCCATGCCAAAACCGGTGTGCTCAGTGGATAGAGCGTCGGCCTGCGGACTGAAGGGTCCCGGGTTCGATTCCGGTCAGGGGCATGTACCTTGGTTGTGGGCGCATCCCCAGTAGGGAGTGTGCAGGAGGCAGCTGGTGGAAGTTTCTAACTCTCTATCCCTCTCCCTTCCTCTCTGTAAGAAAATCAATAAAATATATTAAAAAGAATTGGTCCAAGACGCCGTCCTCCGCTTTGAAGGGTCCAGGGCCCATTCAGCAAGTTTAAAGCTGATCTTGCGAATAGGAATTACCCGCTCCCACTGCCACATCTCAGGCTTCACAGAGCAAAGCGGAGGCCGCCACCGTTTAAGTGCGGTGCCTCACACAGAACGGAGCTGTGCCTGGCCGGGGCCAGTTTGGCTCAATGGATAGAGCGTCGGCTTGGGGACTGAAAGGTCCCGGGTTCGATTCCGGTCAAGGGCATGTACCTTGGTTGCGGGCACATCCCCAGTAGGGGGTGTGCAAGAGGCAGCTGATCGATGATTCTCTCTCATCGATGTTTCTAACTCTCTATCTCTCTCCCTTCCTATCTGAAAAAAACAAAAAAAAAATATTAAAAAAAAAAAAAAAAAGAACAGAGCTGCGCCTGACCCAAGTGTGGTCGACACAACCCGGGCTGGGGGAGGCCACGGCGTCTCCTCAGACAGCGCCGAAGCTCGGCCCCCCCTCCCCTGCGGGCTCACACTGTCTCCCCAGGCAGCCCCGGGGTGAGTTCTGACGGAGGACAGAAAAGCAAGAAGAGAGGCCCTGGCCGGTGTGGCTCAGTGGTTAGAGTGTCAGCCCGCATGCACAGGTTCTCAGTTTGATTCCTGGCCCCAGTCAGGGTGTGTGTGGGAAACAAACAATCAACATGTCTCCCTCACATCAATGTTTCTCTCTGCCTCTCCCCGCCATTCCACTCTCTGGAAAAACCAACGGAAAAAAATATCCTTGGGTGAGGATTAACCAAAAAGGAAAAAGAAAAGGGGGAAAAAGGAGCTTGGTCGTACCATTCAGAAAAATGCATGCTTGGCCCAGCCGGTTTGGCTCAGTGGATAGAGCGTTGGCCTGCGGACTGAAGGTTCTCACAGAGGTGGGAGGTGGGACCCACCCGCCCCTCCTCCCCGAGCGCTTTCCTCCTCCTCCTCCTTCCTCCTCCTCCCCTCGTCGCCCACGGCCTCCAGCCGCCTGTCCTGGCCCTGGGGCCCTGCGCTGAGAGGCGACCTGTGCCGGGGCGTGCCTGTCGGGCCGGCACGTTATTAATTGTCCCGCTCCCTCTCCGAGGGCCCCGGCGGGATGATGAAGGAGACGCCGCTCTGGCCTCTGCGCCTGCTGTTCTGTCTTCTCTCCCCGGGGAGCTGCGCCTCTCTCACCCGCTGCGTCCGTGCCGCCTGTCACCTCCAGTGCTGCACCCGCTGGCCAGGCCGCTTCCCGGCCGCCTCACCCTGCCACGCTCGTGACGGTTCTGCCCCGTGGGGGCGCGGAGAGGGCAGGGACTTCTAACGTCTCTCCCCTCAGCACCCCTAGGGCCTGAAACAATGCTTAGCACCTGCAGGGGCCACAGCGGACCCGGGTGAGGGTGAGGGATGAGGACAGGGTGCTGCTCGAGATGAGGGGCTCAGAGAAGGCTTCTGGGAGGGGCCGGGCACTGAAGTTAAGATCCGAATTAATTTCCTATGTTTCTGTAACAAAGTACTACAAACGTGGTGGCTTGGGGATACAGATTTGTTATCTGACAGTGCTGGGGGGTCAGAAGTCCAAAACGGGCCTCGCTGGGTTCAAAGGAAGGTGCTGGCAGAGCTGCGGCCCTTCCCAGAGGCTCTGGGGGAGAACAGGGTCCTTACCACCCATGGCCGGAGGCCGCCCCCATGCCTGCCCGCCCCCCCCACCATCAGCCAAGTCCTTCTCACAACGCTGTCCCTCCGGCTCTGCATCCTCTGCCTGCGTCATCCCCATTTAAGACCTTTATGATAAAGTCGTTATTTTAGCGATTAGCAAGTTCATTCCATCTGCAGCCTGAAGTCCCCCTCGCATGCACCATCATAGGTTCGGGGGGTGAGCCTACCACAGTGGGAATCCGCTTTGGAAAGGAAGCGTTGGCATTGAAGGCAGCATCTGAAGAACAGGAAGGAGCCAATCATGGGAGGAGCCAGAAGAGCTTTCCAGGCAGCGGGGGCAGCATGTGCAAAGGCCCTGGGGCAGGGAGAGGTGGCCTTTCAGAAGCAGAAGGCAGCCCAGAGTGGATACGGTCTGTGAGCCAGGGGGCAGTGGTCCCAGGGGAGGACAGAGAGGAAGGGGACTCAGCTAGTGCAGAGATAAATGTCTGTTCAAGAGCCTCAGTCCGCGCTTTTTATCATTGCAGCCTGAGCTGACAGACGCTGTTTTCAAACAAGGTCACATTCACAGGCTCCAGGTAGACCTGACCGTGCGGGGGGCAGGGTTCAGTCTGAGACACCCCCAGTTCCCTACGGCCCTCCCTCCCTAAGCTTCTCAGGGCCACCCCGCCCGCTCCCTGTGAGCTGCCCTCGCCTGGGGCCACCTTCTCAGACACCCCCCGGGGCTGTGGGGCTGCACAGTTACCCTTCCTCTTCACCCACCGCCTTTGGACCACGTTTTCTTTTTATGTTTAAATATATTTTATTGATTTTTGTACAGAGAGGAAGGGAGAGAGACAGAGAGTTAGAAACATCGATGAGAGAGAGTCATCGATCAGCTGCCTCTTGCACACCCCCCACTGGGGATATGCCCGCAACCAAGGCACATGCCCTTGACCGGAATCGAACCCAGGGCCCTTCAGTCCCCAAGCCAACGCTCTATCCATTGAGCCAAACCGGTCCCGGCTGGACCACGTTTTCTTAATCAATAAGTCTTTCTACAGCACTTCCCACCCGACTGGGTGCGGTTGGAATCCGCCCACTGCTCTCTGTAAAGTGCTTATCTTGGGAAATCTGGGCAGAATCCGAGTTTGATCTCCATACCGACTAATCAGCATACACACAAGCTCCCTCTGCGAAACGGTTCCAGCCTCAGCCCCGCCGGAGAGCTGGCTGCAGCCGGCAGGCACAGGGCCGCGGGCCGCACCGCCCTCCACCGCCCCCTGCAAGGCCGAACGGCAGCCCATGCTCTCCACCCGCCCGGTGGCCGCGCACCTGCGCCCGTTACCGGTGGCCTTAGGACCCCAGGGCCGCCGGCCACCTCCACCCGGAAAGGGGCAGTTGGGACCCAGAAGTTCATGGGGCTCCTCAAGGCCACGGCAAGTCCAGGATAAAAGGGAGGCTGGAATCCCCCCCCACCTCCCGCCTCTCCCTCCCGCCCCCCCGCCTCTCCCACCCCCCGCCTCTCCCACCTCCCGCCTGTCTGGTGGGGCCGCTGGCACCCACGCCTGGGAAGGCCCACCAGCGGGCCATGAGTGATGCCACGTGAGCTCAGTCCTAGCAGATGTGCCACTACTGCCTGCCACAGGGGCCTCCGCCCAAGGGATGTGGGTATGTTTTTGTATATTTTCATTGATTTCAGAGAGGAAGGGAGAGAGAGAGAAACATCCATGTCACGGGTCTCCCTATGGAGTTTTCGCCCTCTACGCCCTCTATGGTGTGTGGTCGCTCTGGTCACGGGTCTGCAGACCTGCTGGGTCAGGCACGGGGGCCCTGGGCTGGTGAGGCATCCAGGCAAATGGCTGCCGCTGCTCCAGGCCTGCAGGTTCAGCTCACCCCCGACCTCCGCCCAGCATTCCGTCCCACCCTAAGCCCCGCCCCCCCCCAGCTCCTGATTCCTCTCCTTCTCTGCAGAGAGAGAGGGGACCTCCTGCCTTGAGCCCCTGCACACGCCCGTTCAGGCTGCTCCACGGGGCTCACTGCGTTCCGCTCAGTGAACCGAGGGCCCTGGAGAGCGCATTCGGGGTGAATGACGAGGCGCTGTGGCCGCGGGAGGGTGAAGACAGGCACCTGCCACCGCGCGGGCGGGGCCTCCAGAGAGAGCGTCAGTCAGACGTCACCTTTCTGACCTTCCATCCAGCCACCCGCACTCAGGGCGTCCACTGGCCGGCCTGCAGCGGGGCGGGCAGCAGCGGACAGCGGGCGGGAGCAGAGGCCACCAAGGTCTGCCTGACACCGCCGGGGCCGGCTGAGGGCCGGAGGCGCTGTCTGCGCAGGAAACGGCCTCGGGAAAAGCTGGCCTGCCACTCCTCCTGGCCTGCTCTAATCCCGCAGGCAGGCGTCAGAGAACGTCCCCGCAGGCACACAGTCCCCATCCTGCCCTTTCAAAAGCTGCAAGGAGGAGAGGAAGGACTGAGGCTCAAAGTGGAGCCATGGAGACCAGGATCAACAGATGGCTCCAATCTCCCTTCTAAAACGTTATAAGGCCTGCCCCGTGTGGCTCGGTGATTGAGCGTCGACCTCTGAACCAGGAGGTCATGATTCCATTCCTGGTCAGGGCACCTGCCCGGTTGTGGGCTCCATCCCCAGGGTGGGACGTGCAGGAGGCAGCACAACTCATCCTCAGGCTGTGATGAAGGCACCAAGGCTCAGAGAGGTGAAGGAATTCGCCCAGAGTCACACAGCAGACACGTGATGGACCAGGATCAAAGCGGGCCATCCAGCTCCTGAGCCTGCACACACCCCTGCACCCCATCCCCACACCATTCAGAGCGGGGACCGGAGGCAGAGAAGGCCAACGGTGACTCATGGGCGCTCAGCAGAAGTGCTGGAGGCGGCCCTCCTGTGAGGGCTCTGGAACAGGCTCCACACACACACACACACACACACACACGCACACACGCACGCACGCACATGGGCACAGCACACGCAAACTCCGCACAGTCCGTGGATGGTCTTGAGCCCACGGGACCCCGATCAGAAATGTGCCTGCTCCCCTCCCCCATCCTGGAGGCATTTCACCTCAGGCAGCCTCTCAGAGTTTTTTTTGTTGTTGTTTTGTTTTTTAAAATTGATTTTCCACAGAGAGGAAAGGAGAGAAATAGAGAGCTAGAAACATCGATGAGAGAGAAACATTGACCAGCTGCTTCTTGCACACCCCCTACCGGGCGGGGATGTGCCTGCAACCAATGTATTATATTGTACATGCCCTTGACCGGAATCGAACCTGGGATGCTCTATCCATTGAGCCAAACCGGTTCGGCCTCTCAGAGTTTTTGATTCATTAATTCCAATAACCAAAATGTTTAGAACCATAAAGCACCTTTTTCTTCAAGACCAAAGTCCCTACATCCTTGCCCCCGCCCCTCCCCGCGCACAGAAGCGCTGTGAGAACGATTCTGAGAGGAAGCCGAGGTTTGAGCCCAGGAAGAAGCTAGCGCTGGGGCAGGCTGGCAGCGCTGGGTGAGGGGCTGCGAGCGTTCACTCATTTGCTCACTCAGTTGATGAAGGGCCTGCTGGGGCCCCGGGGGGGGGGGGGGGGGGGGATGGAATTCAGGGGGAACAAAACCCACAACCGAGAAGCCCCCTGCCCTGCAGAGGGAGAC